>NC_140170.1:81824806-81855041 GCF_963971535.1 Notolepis coatsorum
AAGGATTGCATCATCATGGCTTCACCCACTTGAATTATGCACCCGTCTCCTCCGACAAGCCTTTATTTATTGATGAAAAAACAAAAGGCAACCCGGCGATAACACGTGTCGATGCCGACGTCTTCCGCTGTTTCGCTAAGTGTTGTGTTTTCGTTTAGAGTCTAATTGAGTCTTTCGAATCAACATCAGCTCATTCGCTTTCGGCTAAAGTAGAAGAAAGGCAACATTTTTGTTGTTTGTTGTCATCCCTTTCCGCGCTCGCCTTTTAACCCCCCCCCCCCCCCCCCCCACACACACATTTTTGGGCCCCCTTGTCTCTTTCTTAATAGTCGGACTCTCTTTGAATATTCAGTCTCACTCTACCGAAACCATATCACTGTCGTCGGCGAGAGAGCGAAGTTCATAGACTTGCAAAGCGAAGCTCCATCCAGCGGCCTGTGTCGCTCGGCACGACGGCTCTCACAGCTGTACCGCCGGATTTAGACTCCAGAAGCGAAACCCCTCCATTTACATATTGAAGAGCAGCTGCCGCGGATGTGCAGCCGCGTTTTTTTTTAAACGCTGTTTCCTTTATTCAGTGCACCCCGAGACACCCCCTCCATAAGTGAACCATGTGTGTTTCTGGAGTACATCCTGGTGCCGCTGCCAGGCGCAGCTGTTTGTTTGGATCGCTCTCTTCTCCGTCCTTGACAGCTGAAACATTGACGCGGCTGCGACGCCTCGGTTGTCAGCCTGCCTTTCCAACGCAGAGAGTGTTTTTGTTTTTTTTCTCCTCCCGCATGTGATAGTTATTTTGTGTCCGCCTGTGGCTCGGTAAACAAGATTTAAATCTCCTTAAACGCGCTGTCATGGAGATATATCGAGCTGCCTTTCCACTGTTCTGAGAGACAGACTTGCCTTGAAATACACAACTGGCAGAGTAGTCGGTGGCAACAACGGATGTTGAGAGTTGTCGTCCAGCCGGGCGGCAGCAGTCATCACATCGCCGCAATAGGGAGCGTGCCGCAGGTTTTTGGCACAATGCCGCCGATAATTGCCATTTCAAAGTTGTATGAATTCATGTTTGATTATTTGTTTGTATGTTTGCAGATTAACGTACGGTTATATCTATAACCATAGTTATATGAGGGGTGGCCAACCAGTCAGAGACTAAGAGCCACAAAAAAATGACTGTGGTACCACAAAGAGCCACACCATATACCAGCGTTTCTCAACCTTTTTTTCAGTCACGGCACCCTTCATGTGTTTATAGGTCTCACCCTCTGGCCTCTGAAGTTGCTAATGTCTTTTTTATTTGGGCCTCACAGGGTTAAAAGTACCCTGTGAGACCCACGGTTGCAAAATTACAAAATCACTTTTAGCCATTTAAAAAAATAATGTTTATTTAAAAAATGTTAAAGGGGAACTATTTTACTATTTCTTTCACTATTTGGGCACTTTTACACAATTCCTGTGAGTCTATGGAACACCTAGGTTTTTTTCAAAAAAAATGCATTGTTTTGTATTTCTAATCAAGTACTAAAAACCGCATTTTTCTACCTCAAGATCTTAAGCCGTTTTGAGGCTGGGCTCCAACCACTGTGTGGCCTGGTGCCAACTGCCACATCAACTGCCACATTATTATGCAGCTGAGAAATCTCTGACATCACAGATATGCACATTTTCAGATGACTCAGTTCAGTGAGGGTGAATATTGTGAGAGGAGAATTGGAAGAATTCGCCAATATGAGAATTAGAGACATATATCCTATTAATATAAGTCCACATAGCTAAGAAACAATGGTAAACACTGAAAAAAGCCATTTATAAGATAGTTCCCCTTTAAGCACATGTATAGTCAATTGGTTTTTAATTTGGGCCTCACAGGGTTAACCTCTTAAGCCCGAGATATACAGTAAAAGTGTATATTTTCAGCATTATGTTTGTTTACCAATTATTTTAACTGTTATTAGTGAAATATAAGATTATAGAAATCTCAGGGCATTGAGTCGGAAACCGGCGCATATTGACAGGAGGAAGTGGCACAGCCAAAAGTGAGTGTAGTCTTTTGAAGGAAGAGACTCAGGGCTTTCAAATTTCGAAAAAACTACCCTACCCAGCTCACACCAGCCCCTGTCAATCATCTGACTTCTGGATTTACTTTTTAATTTCTCTTATTTTTTGGGATTATCTCCCACAAACCTGAACGTTATTGCCATAAAACAGAACGCAGTTAGTTTCTCTACCTTTCTGTGAACGTCTTGCAAAAAACGGTGTTGCAATATGATGAAACATGGTGGAGAAATTTACATTATAAAAAAGATGGCAGAATTCATTACTGTATCTACAAAACCTTCTGTTTAATCATCTTCCCTTTATTCATTTGCTTAGATTTTTCAGGTCTGGTCAATTTTAGCATGGTGTTATTTACAGTCAAAGATAAATTTTTTTTTAAATAGAATTGATATTCTCCTTTGGTTCATTACAATTTACTCAAGCCTAGTAACAGACACACTATTTCTGACACTGATCCATATATGTCCCTAGATTCAGATACCAAGAACATGCAAATGGACCATTTAAAAAAAAATGTAAATGTTTATTCTACGTCCTTATGGAATGAGTGACATAAAAAAAAAAAAAAAAAAAAATTATGGGTGGAAGAGCCGCACATTGACGGGCAAAGAGCCGCATGCGGCTCGCGAGCCGCGGGTTGGCCACCCCTGGAGTATAGTGACGCTCTGCGTCTACTGGAATACATCCCTGTATCAGTACTAGCACTGAATAAATCTCCACATGCACCTTTACACACCTATTCGCCTGGCCACACCCCCATCCGCTCCTCTACATAAGCAGGGGTGTGTCCACACTAACAGTTCCTTCCCAAGTCTTTCACCACAAAGGCGAAGACCACGGGGTCCTCAGTGAGTCCGACACAGAGCGTCACTATACTCATATAACTATGGTTATAGATATAACCGTACGTTATAGTATTGTATAGCTCCGCTCTGCGTCTACTGGAATACAGGAGCTCGACAAATGTACCCGCTGGGGCCCCCCACAACCATCAGAACCAGGGAGGACCCGAGCCCCCCGGACCCCCCTAGTGGAGGACGGGAGGGAATCGGATCCGACTGTGCAACTCAAACGCACAGGGTGAGCAGACCGTGGGACTTACCTTGCCACAGAAGAACCCACGACTACACAAACGCGCAACCCACATGCCACTAGGGAACGAACGGGAAGAATAAAACCCCCGTCACAACCCCTGACATCACGGGGTCAAGGGCAAAACCCCAACCCCATGGCAAGGCCATAGCAGCGGAGTACGAAGGAGGACCCAGCCCCAGGAAGGGACTGGACCCCCCCGGAAAAGGGGGCCTGGAGAGGCCAACGACGCCGCAGCATCGAGACCCCACCAGGCGGTCACTAGTGACACCACCCCCCACATCGCCAGCGTATTCGGACAGGGCCCATCCAAGAGCAGGCCCTTCCCCTCAACAGCACGCCGCCCCGAAGCACTCAAGAGGCTACACCCACAGCGGGACCAGGCAGCACACCGGGGAGACAACCCTCAAAGAGGTTGATCCCTCAATCCAGGCAACAGGCCACTCGACCTGAGCCTGGAGCACTGCGGACTAGACTGAAAACAGCACCCCGGCGGAAGGGGCGTACGCTGGCATGCTGTGCACCATGTCGCAGCCTCCACAAAAAAAAACCTGACCCTCTAGAGGGGCCGAGGCAGAGAAGGCTGACATGATTGGCAGACGTCATGAAAGGTGCGGGGGCACACTCACAGGCAGACGGGGCCAAGCCCGGCCTACCCCGAGAGTTGACTCCGCTACCAACACACCAGGAAACCAACCACGACCCTGGTTCTAACATGAGGTGGTTGTTCCTATAACCCCCCAAGAAAAAACTCCCAGGCCAACAGGTTGACGAAAACAAATTCGGACCTGGGCCCGGCAGACCGGGACGTACACAGGGATGCCAGAAAGGTTCTACAAGAACCACCTTGACAACCCCCTCCCAGCCCCGCCAAGCAGGAGAACAGAGGGGCGAAAAAGAATGGAGAAGGACCAGGCTCCTTTAGCACAGCACAAGGTACAACACAATATGGACCAAGTGAACAGTGAGGTATAACATGCAGTAACATAACCACAAACACCTCCCCGACAACGTGGCCTCCGTCGGACCTCACCGGCAGCGTCGGGTGGGGGAAAATGGGGCTGGAGCACAGCGTGCTCCTCCTCCATGTCCCTGCATGCAGCCGTCATTTGCTGCATGGCAGACCCGAACAGCCCAGCTTCGGAGAGGGGGGCCGTGAGCAGGGGAAGCCTCTTTCGCTCCGGCACCCTCGCTTGCTCCAGCCAAAGGTGGCGCTGGGTCAGAGTGGCCAGGACGCGTCCTTTCCCGGCGGCGATTGCCTGCAGCTGTACCAGGCGTGTAGGTACAGATGGTGATCGTCCAACACCGACCCGCCAGCCATCATCCCCGACATGAAGCGTGCCAGCTGCGCGATGTTGGATGTCGCAGCCAGGCTCTGTGTCGCGGCAATGAATGACTGGTCACTCCAGTTGGCCAACTGCCTAGCCGATTTCCCATGGGGAACCGGCTTCCGCAACGGCTCCCACACCACCTCAGGACAAAGAATAGATGCCATCGGACTATCAAGCCGAGGCACCCCTTCTTTCAATCCCTCGACCAAACCTGCCAACCGCGTGACTGGCTCGTAGGCGGGGGTAAGGCCAGTGATGCGGGAGATTACCTGTCCCTAACGCACGTAGGCCTCCATTAAGGGGAAGAATGGGCAGACAATGCCCGTCTCCCTCACAGGATGACGTTGCCAGAGATGACCTATCAAGTCATCAGGGACAGGTGCAGGCAGTGGCTGCGGCAACGGCACGCCATTAGCAGCTGCGGCGGCTGCCATGAGCTCCGGGAACAAGGCACGCAATTCCCCATGCGCACCTCCCTCCACGCAGCCCGCGTCCCTCACGTACGGGAGGCTGCCACTCTGTGTGGCGCCACCATCCGATGTGGTTGATAGCTGGGCATCCCGTCTCCGAGTCGGAGGTTCTAACCCAACACCGGAGGACGAGGGACCCCAAGGAGACATACCACCCCCTGCCACACCCTGAGGGGGAGAGTGATACATCTCCACCGGGGCGTCAAACAAGAGCGCTCCCGCTCCCTCCATAAAATCTCACGGGAGACGGCCTTGGTTCAACAGCTCCTCGGAGAGGCAAACTCTCCACGACGCACGGCGGAGGCGGCAATGGAGAACCGCTGGTGACGTTGTAAGCGCTCGAACCCTCAGATGAAGACATTATAGGTTAGCCCTTTCTCTAAAATTTGTGAGAGAGAGAAAAAACAAGAAATAATGTCTACGCAGCTCTTCTTCAAATATTTCACTAACTCAAAGTGGTGTATACAGACACTCGCCGTGGTGAAACTGCTTATGTAGAGGAGCGGATGGGGGTGTGGCCAGGCGAATAGGTGTGTAAAGGTGCATGTGGAGATTTATTCAGTGCTAGTACTGATACAGGGATGTATTCCAGTAGATGCAGAGCGGAGCTATACGATACTATAACATGACATACCAGTAATATGGTATGTAGGCCAAATCTGAAACCTTAGTGTCATACAACCAAGGGCCTTTTGCTGATTTGTATCAATTCCATTCATGATTCAAGTACTTTCAGCAAACCTTTTTTTTACTGTAACCATTACACAAAGAAATCTGATGGTGGTTAACAAATGTGGCGTCTTATTACTGGATCTTGTGAACCAGTCACAGTAGAACAGTCATTTCCAGTGTTTCCAGCGTATTCCAGAAAATACGCATTTTCCTCTGAAAGTGGTTACCAACGGTTACAGGTGGCCATGTTGGAAGAAAGAGAACTACACAAACATAAAAGCGGGAATATTTTATGCAGCGAATTATCATCGCAAAAAAAAACCATACTGCAACAGCCCAGTATGACTCTTTGTAGACGTGTCCCTCACTGTGGCCCATGAAATCAAGTGAATTACGCCCCCCCCCCCCCCCCCCCCCCCCCCTTCCCTTGTTCTCTTACGCAAAGGAATATAATGACTTTAATAAAAATCTAACAATCCCGCGCGCAGTCTAATCGACTCCGGCTGAACGACGCGCCGTCCCTGGAGCTCCCGGAGCAGCAGGCGGCGTCCTTGAAACCGGCTTCTATTAAATCTTGCGCCGTGTGCCGCTCCCCACCGTGGAGTCAAAGGGGAGTCTGAGGGGGGTAAATGGCTCTCTGTTCAGAGGAGTAAGAAAAATGAAGTGGAATATATTAGCTGTGCCTGGATGGTGATAATATATCTATAAAGGACACGCGGGGGAGAGCGAGAGGAGGAGGCTCTTTTCTAAAGGCGTTTCTAGGCGGGGATGAAATTGAAAATCGGCGGATTGAATATGAATTTAGTGGGTTTGTGACAGTTAACTCACAGGGGTTGTGGCTTTTTCGACGGTAAGATGATCAGTTTAACGCAGGTTGAAGGCCCACAGTCATATAGGTGATTGCAGCTAAAGGGCAACTTTATTTTGCATATAATCATACACATTAAAAAACTCTAAACCGTTTTACACACATTCATATAGTTTCACAGGGTATTGAGAGTAAATGAGTTTGAATATGAATATGAATGAAGTTTTATACCTCATCTCATTTCTGCATTGTACCTCACTGTTACTCATTTTACTCTGTATGCATATTGACTGAACATGCCTTTACTTACTTTTTACTTACTTCTTAATTACTTTTTTTTAAAGTGTTTTCAAGAAGCTTTGCAATGGTTCAAGTTCAAGTTTCAAGTTTCTTTATTAGTTGTCATACAGAAGTACAGAATACTTTTATATAAAATGCTTCTATCTGTTTTGCTCCAGAGATTGTGCTAGATAAAAATAGATAAGTATAAAATAAGTATAATAAGTATAAAATAGAAGTCAAGTACGTAGACAAAAGTGTTCAATATATACATATATGCAATAGATGGAGATTGGCGATTTGGATGTAAAGAATCTTTAAAGTTGACATCTAACCAATTACGAGTACAGTGAAATGAAGATGACATCTAACCACAGTGCAAAGTGGCTGTAAAGTACATTGTAGAATACATGCTTATATGGATTATATATAAAAAGCGAGATATGCATGGGCGGTCAGGTGGCGTAACAGATTGCGTTCGTCACCAACCCCGGAGCGGCTGGATTCGCCTGTTCGAATCCAGCTCACAGCTCCGGGGTTGTCACCAGCTTGGCTGGCCGTTCACACTAATACAATTGGCAGTATTAGAGGGTGGGAGAAACTGGCGGGTTGGGTTTAAATAATATGAGTATATATAGAACTCATATATATCTAACATAGTAGTGTGTTGAACTTTACACTTGAACTATTCATCCCCATTTTTTTGTTTAAGCAGCCATTTAACACAAAAGGATGACCCTCAGGCATTGCAAATTTGCATAAAATTTTAAGAAAAAACAAGATAACTTAAAAGAAAAGAATAATTTAAAACAATGAATAAAGTGTGCATGAAATAATAGGGAAAGAAAAAGTTAGGAACTTTTAGAAAAACAGAATTTTGCGTTAACGCGTTAATAGCACGTTAACTTTGACAGCCTTAATTATTATTATTATTATTATTATTATTATTATTATTATTATTATTATTATTATTATTATGCGGTGTTATTATACAGTGTTATAAACTATAGGTTGGATATAGGTAGTATAATGAAAGTAAGCCAGATGTAGGCAGTAGATGCATATGGAGTATAGATAACAGAGGTCAGATCTGGAGTAGGTTGAGTGGGGGATCCAGGGGGTGGTATCCAGTGTGGGGGATATCACCGTAGTGCAGAGTTCAGCAAGGTGACAGCTGAGGGGAAGAAGCTGTTCCTAAGCCTGCTGGTCCTGGATCTGAGATTCCTGGTGGTAATTGGCACTGAGAAGCGCGCAGTGCTGGGCCAGCCCTCACAGCATTACTGTTTTCACCACCCTCTGCTGTGCTTTCCGGTCCAAGGCAGAACAGTTGCCGTGCCAGACTGTGAGGCAGTTAGTGAGCATGCTTTCTATGGTGCATCGGTAGAAGTTCACCAGAATCCGAGGAGACAGATGGGCTTTCCTCAGAGAGAGAGACAATGCTGGTGAGCTTTCTTGACCAGGGTCGAGGTGTTAAGGGCCCAAGAGAGGTCCTCTGATATGTGGAAGCCCAGAAACGTGCTTAAAACACTTAAAACAATTAACCTAAACTAACGTTAGCCTTACAATGCAACAATGCTCAGCTCACATTAACGTGACTTTAGGTCACAGACTCACGGCTTCGGGCTTACATACCAAGGCATCTCAAAGAACTCTTTAATAAGGCAAAATATAGGTATAAATAAATACTAGCTACTAATGTTAAATGACTTACCTTTTGCTAAATGGGCAATCCGCAAAACAGAACACACCAATATACAGACCTAGTAGCACTTGTAACGTTACGTTCCAAAATACTTCATTTGGGCACAAAGCCCAAACCAGCTGGCTGATAACACAGAATGGCGGATAAATTATGCAAGTCCTCTGCGAAACAAACAGAAGAAGTGGTAGCGTTAGCTTTATACACTAATAGCTAGCCGCTTGCTGTAAAGGCCTTTACTATGTCATAACATGCATCTGTAGAGTCTGTAGAGTTGCCAAGCGTTTGCTGTAAAAGCCTTTACTATCTTGTAACACTTAAGGCCCTCCCATAGTCGAGCAGACTGTACACAGAGCAGACTCCGCGGAGGTCCGCGTGGACTCTTTGAGCTTTTGATCTCAGCGGACGTCCGCGCGTCAGAAAATAGGAGCTTCGCACTTTGCACTCTGCTGTGGGTCTGCTTTGACTCCCTTTGAGTCCGCGCGGACCTCCGCGGAGTTGCTCTGTGTACAGTCTGCTCGACTATGGGAAGGCCTTTAGATGTCCCTGCAAGTCCCTAGAGTTTTCAAGCTTCCACTCTGCAACTAAAAACCTTTGAATCAAAGTGAACCAACAATAATTGGATAGTTCTGGGACATTAAGTTGTATGAAGTACTTGCCAGTAGTGTAGTCAATGCAGCTTACGTATCGAGTTCTGTGGTCTGGCCGGGTTTCGAGCGAACCGGTAAACAAACAGGGTGTTAGGGTTTGAAACCGACCTCAACAGCACGGCACAGACAGGTAGTTCAGAGTTAGCCAAACACTAGGGCAGGGATCGGCAATAGGCGGCCCGCGGGCCAACATTGGCCCGCCAGCAATAAATTCTGGCCCGTCAGATTATTTTGAGAATATGATATTTATTTGACGCGCGGGGAATATTCACTCGGGACGCCAGGGTGTCTTTTATTGTGAAGCTGTATCTATCTACCGGCAGTCATCAAAAGCATGTCTGTCACTATAGCCAATTGAAATGCTAGAAATGGTCAGGTGGACTGGGAGAACCAATGGAATAGTCCCACCGGGCCCAGTGTCTATTTCCCTAACGCACTTTCACTTCCGCGTTCGAGATGCGACTCGCGAGCGAGTTGAAGAAAACAAAACAAACATCTTTGGATAGCAACGGGGAAATATAACGCTTCTTTTAATAAACAGGAGCCATACTTAAAATACGGGTTTATCGCAACAGGTCGGTGATTCTTGCGTGCCGAGCCGACGTCCTCTCTGCATAATATGTGGCGACAACAACAACAACAACAACGAGGCAAGTTGGCAGATGAAGTAGCTGCATTCAACGCCAATATGGAATTGGAGGGCGGCGAGTGGATATGACATGTTTCAAACATTAGCAGGGATTTTGGAGGACTTAACAACAAACAAGGAGGTATGGTGAGTCGTGTTTTCATGCATTCTGATCTGTTCATCACCCGCCGGTGCCGCGGTGATCTGCAACAGCTGAGAGCTGTTCATGAATGAATGGATGAGTGAGAACTTTGTTTGGCGGATTGCAGAGTGGGTGCAGTGCGGCGCAGTGCACACGGTTGTTGGGGGGATGCAGACCAGAGAAAAACGTTTGTCTTTTTTCAATATCAGTATATTAAATTAGCCATTGTTTTTGATCCTGGCCCGCCAAGCAACTTATCGCAACCGGTGTCTCTCGCGTGTTCACATGGCAACACGAGGCTGATTGATTGATTGATTGATTGAAAACTTTATTAACCGATTGCAGAATGGGCTCAATGAAGCAAGCAACTGTGTTCAAGTTGGGTGGACATGGGTGGGCATTCAACGCGAGTGGACATTTGACATATTTCAAACATTAGCATGGATTTTGGAGGAGCGAAGCAGAAACAACAATAAGCCCAGGTCTGCCTGCATTATGGTGAGTTGTACATTCGATGTATATACACCCGCTGTGGTGGTTCAAATCAAATGCACCCTACTGATCTGTTGATGTGTTATAATAATAATAATAATAATAATAATAATAATAATAATAATAATAATAATAATAATAATAATAATAATAATAATAATAATAATAATAATAATACATTCGATTTATAATGCGAGCACGGAGCACCTGCATTCAAATCAAATTACTGATCTGTTCATGTGTTATGCACTGTGTGAGAGGCACTTTATAATAGAAAAAAGACAGTGCAAACATGTATATGTCGTTTATTTTGACAGGGTTAAACATTTTTCATTATCATTGGCCCGCCACACAATGGCTTGGGGAAAATCTGGCCCGCGACCAAACCTAATTGGCGACCCCTGCACTAGGGCGTATTTATTACAGAATCAAAAAGAGCCAAATAACAAATCTGAATCAACAAAAAAGAAGAATGCCTTCGGCAGAGTCGTCTGCGGCTCTGCAGATCCTCCCGGTGTTAGAGGTGGGGAAACGGCGTAGGCGCCGCTGCGGCTCTGCAGATACTCCCAGATCCAACTCAGAGTGGAAACGGAGAGAGAGAGAGATCAACAACAGTCCAACAGTACACAGAGGCAGTGCAGTTCAGTCCTCCCTTAGCTGAGTCCAGTATGAAATACAAGTGACTTGATCTTCGGTGTAAACTACACACAAGTTAGCTGAGTCCAGTACCAAAACAAAACGGTACTTCTTCAGTGTTATCCAAACACACAATTTAGCTGAGTCCAGTACAAAACAAAACGGTACTTCTTCAGTGTTATCCAAACACACCATTTAGCTGAGTCCAGTACAAAACAAAAATGGTATTTCTTCAGTGTTATCCAAACACACAAAAACAGATAATCCAAAAAGGCTTGTTTCCAAAACTCACCAAAGCGCAAACGCGTAAAGCGGGCAACGAGGCGCAGCTCCAAACGGATGATCAAGATATTCACCAGCGGCGATCCAAAGATGTCCTGGAGGGAAAGTAGACGAGGCACAACAACGGGGGGGTAGACAGGCAGTAGCAGTAGTAATCAAAACGACCCGACAACGATTGATAGAAGGTCCGAGTATATGAAGCCTCTGGAGCGCTAATTACAAACTACAACAGGTGCGTGATGGAATTGGTAATCGCTCCTGAAGCGCGTGGCGGGGAATGCACCAATCATCACAGTACCTTGAAGAAGCGTGTGGCGGGGAACGAGCCAAACCTCACAGAATCCTCACACAGGGTCACGTATTCAAAAGGTTTTAGAATAGAATAGAATAGAATAGAATAGAATAGAAGTACTTTATTAATCCTGAGGTAAATTCAGCACCACAGATCACTCACAATGAACATTTAGTTGGTCAAAAGTCAAAAATAAGAATAGGAATAAGAATAAGAATACAATTAAAATTAAAATACAAAGTCAGAGATATCCATTCTAAAATATGTATATACATTCTCAAATGAATCCACAACATGCAGGTAAAAGTGGTCCAATTTCCAACAGAAAACCACGGCTGTAACTGAGGGGTACAATTCCCTGACTGTATTACTAGATATGATACTTACTACCACTACCTTTGTACTTAATATTCGGCCACCCAGTACACGGCATAAATATATTATGATGAACACTGTCACGTAGATGAAACGGATCCAACACAAATGTACGAATTAGAAATAGGTCTTTATTTCTACACAGCGATGGTGTGTAGAACAAGCACTTAATCAAATCAATCACATTTATGAATGGAATTAGTATGCACTTTTATGGCAAGAGTATTCGTCGGTATATCAATAGAGAATGTCCAATCTCTGAAGGCGCAGGTGGTACATATACGACCTGGAATAGTTTAAGGAATAACAGCAATGATACTTTAATGATTATATACTGGATACACTAGAGGGGGTTAATCCGGTCGCTTGTAAGCCGACAGGAGTAGGAAGGGGGGGGGGGTAGAATCCGGCTGCCTCATCCGGCCAAGGGTATCCCAGGTGAACCCACTGTAGTGCCGTTCAATGCGCCGGCGATCCTTGGACCACAGATGAAAGCAGATGGACTCTTTGTGGGCCGGCTCTCTCCGGTCCACGGAGGAGAGACGTGAAGCGACCTCGTCTTGCAGAGCGTCTCCTCACCTTGCGTCCTCTCCAGGGGGGGGGGTTCCAACACACGGCAGTGTCGGGGGTCTTTATCCATGGAATAATCAATGTATACAAAGCATAATCCGTGCCTGGGAAGGCGGGCTGTCGTCGGTAGAATAATCCGGTATACAGGTCCACTCGCTCGTCGGCTCTGGGGCTCCTCGGGTGCAGCTTCACGTGGGGTCAACCACCCTGGGTAAGCAGCCAGTTCTCTGCCCGAAACGATGGGGTACTGACTACGGTAGTATTCTCACCGCACGAAGCACTATATATTAACAGACTATTATTAGCTTAATAGACTACGTCCAACTCGACGATATAGTGCCAAATATGACTATTCAAATATTAATATACACGATGTCTCAATACCGATGGTAGGCGAACTTGGCCTTACTCCCACACGTGGCGTCGCGGGGAGGCTTTACGTCTGTGACTCTATTGGAGGGTAAGAAACTGGACTGAAAAGAAAGTCTTACTTTAGTAGCGCAGTATATATACGCACTATGAACAAATAGTCCCATTAGTGTTGCGGTAGTCAGATTCCTACGCGGAACTAGGACTTGTTCGTACATGTGGAGCGGTACGTTTGAACTGGGTCTGAGGGGTATGGCAGCCTGGCACCAAGGTCTCGACCAATAGTAGAATGGAGACTATTATGGGATGTTCAGTAGGCTAGAATGGATATTCAATGCATATTGTACAAGGAATATACAAGGGATATCAGGGAATATTAGAGAATATACAAATACAATTAAATATATATATTCGGTTTAATCTGGCCCTTCACAACAGCCACCCCCTGATTGGTCCCAGAACTAATCAGTTAAACAGAGACAGATTAATCGCGTTGTCTATTTACACATAAGGGTTTGCTGTAGGGGTCAGTCAACTTCACAAAGTCATAGGGTTGTAGGGTCATGGTCATCATCGATTGTGTCTGGGAGTCGAGGCAGTTCTATGAGCCTCGCCACGGGACGGGTGTAAGTGCGACCCTGGACGAGCACTTCAGCTGCTCGGACCTTGCCGTCGGCACCGGTGATCACTTTGCTTACGCGGCCGGCCGGCCACATAGCTCTGGGCAGTGATTGATCAATAATCATGACGACTGTTCCTTCTGTCAAATTGTCTCTCTCCTTTACCCACTTCTGGCGGGTCTGTAGAGACGGTAGGTAGTGCAGTAGGAAACTGTTCCAAAACTTGTCGGCTAATACTTGGCTGTACCTCCACATTCGTCGGCCGTTCGCTTCTTCAGGCCGGTACATTGTCTGGGGTAATGCAGGATCTAGCCGCCCCATCAGGAGTGTGTTGGGGGTAACTGGGTCGATATCCGCCACATCACTGGAGACATATCCGAGGGGCTTCGAGTTAAGTACTCCCTCAATCTCCGTGAGGACTGTCATTAGGACTTCTTCCGCCACAGTCTGGGCCCCAAGTACTGCGTACAGGGCTGTCTTTATGGAGCGCACTTCTCGTTCCCAAGTGCCACCGAAGTGGGGTGCGTTTGGGGGGTTGAATTGGAAATCAACCTGTGCCGGAGCGAGGTGGGTTTTAAGTTCTGGGCCCATAGCTTGGAAGCTCTCTCTCAGCTCTCTTTCGCCGCCTTTGAAGTTTGTCCCATGATCGGACAATAGGGTAGACGGTCTTCCTTTCCGTGATGTGAATCTACGGAAGGCCATAAGGAATGAGTCTGTGCTCATGGTCGGGAGAAGCTCGATGTGTATCGCTCTGGTGGTCATGCATTTGAATACAATACCCCACCGCTTCTCGGTTCCTCTTCCTTTCTTTATGTGCAGCGGGCCAAAGCAGTCCATACCCGTTGAGTGGAATGGCTTGTCACCGATTCGGAGGCGACATGGAGGAAGGTCAGCCATCCTTGGTATGCTGGGCTGCGTGCGCCACTTGCGGCAGTCTAGACATGTTCGCTGGAAGCGTCGTACCGCCTCTCTTCCTTGTAGGATCCAGTAACGACGTCTGATTTCCGCGAAGACTCTTTCTGCTCCTGCGTGATGTACATCCTCATCGTATTTCTTTATAATCAGCTCTGTGACCTTGTGTCGGCTGTTCAATACGATCGGGTATTTAATGTCATCCGGTAGATTGGGGGCTCTGCGTAGGCGACCACCCACTCTGATGAGGGTATGAGCGTCGCTCTCGGGGGCCAGATGAATTAATCTGCTGTCGGATGGGACGGGCTTTCCTCCCTGTAGACAGGCCAATTCATCGGGGAACGAGTCTCTCTGGGCTCGCTGCAGTAGAAGCAATTCTGCTTCCTCGTAGTTAGCTGCTGACATATCAGCGGGGGACTTGCACTCCGGGTGGTACCGCAGGAATGTTCTTTGTTGTGCACTCTCTATGGACGTGCAATCGTCTATGTTAGGGTCGGTGGAGGCTACGGTGCTCAATCCACAGAACACAGACTTCTTATTTTCCACCTCCTCTGGACTTGCTTCCCTCGGGATAGGCATGGGCCACTGTCCTTCCGGGAGTCTTAGGAATGCGGGGCCGTCACTGTAGACATTGCGACGGGTGAGGTCATCCAGGGGCATCCCCCGGGTGATGACGTCAGCTGGGTTCTGTTTTGTATCAACGTAGCGCCACTCTGTTTCTCCGGTTAACTCTTCGGTTAAGTCTTGAATCTCGGTGACTCTGACTCCCACGAAGACTTTGTACTTGCATGAGTCCGATTTGATCCAGGCGAGTACCGTCGTGGAATCTGACCACAGGATTGTTCTAGACACCGGTATGGTGAGCTCACGTTGGATGAGCGTGGCTAGGTGCGCTCCAGCTAGGGCTGCGCAGAGCTCTAGACGTGGGATAGATTGTTGCTTGCGTGGGGCTATTCTCGAGCGGGCGAGGACAAATGCTGTGTAGATCTCTCCCCCCTGGTCTTGGGCCCGCAAGTAGGCTACTGATCCGTATGCGACCTCTGAGGCGTCACTGAAGACGTGTAAGTCCATTTTACATGTCTCTGGCCTCACCGTGGGTGGGAAGTAGCTTCGGCGCATATTAACGCCTGGGAGTCAGTGGAGCTCCATCTCCCACTCTCTCCAGGTGGATGCAAGGTGTGCGGGAATGGGGTCGTCCCAGCCCTGGTCCTTGTCCCACAATGCTCGTACAATAATTTTTGCCCTGGTGGTGTACGGTAGAATACATCCTAGCGGGTCATATTGTCGGGCGAGTGTTGTGTACACACTCCGTCTGGTGGTCGGCGCCGCCGCCGGCCTTCCCTGCTCCGTAGTCAGGGGCTTGTGTCTGTAGTGAAGCGAATCTGTTTTGAATCGCCACACCAATCCCAGGGTCATCTCCTGGGCTTCTCCCGGGATTGTAGCCATCCAGGTCTCGCTGCTGGCTGCCTTGTCCTCGGAGGAGAGGCTGCGCAGTACTTGCGGATCGCTGCTGGCCCACTGCCTGAGATCAAAGCCGCCTTTGATCAATGAGGCGCGGAGTTTAATCAGGAGAGCCTCGGCTTCTTCTTGGGTTGAAAGGCTTTGTAGACAGTTGTCTACGTAGAAGCTGTTCTTTACGCTGTGTCGGACCTCTTCGTCCGCTGCTGGGTCCTCTGCTACATGTTTCTGTAGTGCAAATGTAGCACAGCAGGGGCTGCACGTCGTTCCGAAGGGGAGGACTTCCCATTGGTAGATGGCTGGGTGCTCATCTCCTGGCTTCTCTCTCCATAGGAACCGTAACAGGGGCTTGTCCGCCTCTACTAATCTCACCTGCAGGAACATTCCTTTAATGTCCCCGCTGATGGCCACCTTTTCCTGGCGGAAGCGGAGTAGAACGCCGAGTAGGGAGGGGCCGAGTGTGGGACCGGGCAGTAACTCTTTATTCAGATTTTGGGATCCGATCTGGTAGCTGCAGTTAAATACTATGCGGTCTTTACCGTTGTGATGGACCTTGTGGTGGGGCACGTACCACGATTCAGTGGTCTGGTCAGCCTCTTTAATGTCCATCTTTGTGACGTGTCCCGCTGTGATGAGCTTCTCAATCTCAGCGCGGTATACACTCTCTTGGGCGGGGTTCTTGGCTAAGCGCCGCTCCGTGTTCAGCAGGTACCGTTCTGTGGCGTCTGTCTTGGCGTGGAAAGTAGGCATTCCTTCTCGCCGCAGGAGTGGCGTGGCGTATCTCAACACGCCGTTGACCGGGACTCTCTTGGTCCCTGTCTCGAGGAGGTGAATGGCGTAAATGTCATCTTTAGAGCGAATGTCTTTCTTTCCGTTCTTAAAGGGCATTTGTTCCAAGGTCCATAGCCGCTCTACGTGTTGCAGGAGTGCGGTTTCTCCCTCTGTGACTCGGGAGTGGAGACATCTAGTGGCTGTACTTCGGTTGAGAGATTTGGCGAGCGGGCCTTGGAGAGTCCATCCCAAACGGGTCTCGACTGCTGCAGGACAGCCTCGGGGTCCGGTATGAACCCGGTCTATCGGGACAATGAGGTCTGCATGGTCGGAGCCTATCAACAGGGTCGGCATAGCATTGTCTATGAGCGGGATCGGTAACTTGCGCAGATGTACATATTTCTCCATCAGCTTGGCGACGGGGTATGTGTACCGCGACAGTCCTATTTCTTGGCTGGTGAAAGCGTCTGCAATCTGGTACCGTCGCTCAGGCTGGCCGCTTGCTGCGATAGAGAATGAGACATTCTCGCCCTTTATCGTCTTCAAATCTCGTCTTATTGTCCGAATTGTCATTTGGGTTTCGCTTCCCCGCAGCCCTAGCTGGGCCGCAGCGGAGGCGAGCAGAAGGGTCTTCTCTGACCCGTCATCGAGGACGGCGTAAGTGTCCAGGACTTTATTCTGGTAGCTTAGTGTCACACGCACTACTTTTAGGAGTACTCGGGCTCCACTGCTGCTGGCGGGATCGATGTACATGACGCTCGCTTTGCGGCTGGATGGTGCGGGTGAAGGGCGCCGTCTGTTACTGTCGTGAAGTATGTCCAGATGGGCTCCATCGCACTTGGTGCACCTTTTCTTTAAGCGGCATTCGGCTGCCATGTGTGAGCGCGCACAGCGAAAGCAGCGCTTGTTGGACTTTATCCATTGACTGGCTTCCTCCGCGTTCAGCTTGGGGAAGGAGTCACATTGCGCTAGCCAGTGTTCTTTCTCACAGTAGGGGCACACTATCTTCCACTTCTCCGTTCTGGAGGGGGTACTGTGGCTCCTGCTGCTCGGTACTGACTCCGATTGGTGCATCACGGTCACCGATCTTCTTCCATCATTTAGTCGTCTGGTTCCTTCTCTGGAGCCAGGGGTGCTCCGTCCGAATGTATCTAGCCGTAGGCTGCTGACTTCTCTCGCCAGGAAGTCTGCTAGATCGAGGAGGTTCGGTTCGGGGCCATTCGGGTCTCTGTGGTCCCTCTGCCGCCTAAAGCGCTCCTGACGAGCGGGCGGCAGCTTCTCCAGAATCCTTTCCACATTTGAGTTGGCGTAAAGTTCATGCCTCCCCTTCTCTCTTTGCGCTCCCAACATCCCTACCAGGGACTGCACTCTGATGGACAGGTCGTCCAGTGCTCGATTGTCTATTGCTGGGGGTAAGCGGTCGATGTGTCGGATCTCCTGGATCACGTAATCCCATATGCGCCCATACCTCTGGTCCAATGCTACCAGCGCTGCTGTGTATGGGGTGGTGGAAGTCGCGTAGGCGAGCGCTATATTATGTGCGCGGGGCACCTTTAAGTGCTTCAGTAGGATGGCGTATTTGTGGCGTTCATCCAATACATCCACCAACATGGTCTCCAGACACATGCGGAGTTCTGTATACTGGGCCCGGTTCTCTTGGGTGAAGTCGGGTACCATAGGCGTGCCAATGTATGACGCTGACTGTGGATACATCGGCGAGCGTTGGGGGAGAGGCCTCCTAGGCGAGTCTCCTCCCGCTCCTTGGTATGGGCTGGTACCGGCAGTGTACCATGGCCCGCTTGTCCAGGTGCTGTTCCTCGGTGCGGGTCGTGCGTCGTGCTCACCCGTGTATAGAGTCGGGGGTCTGTAGCGCAGCTCCGCGGGAGTATAGCCTGGGCTGTACCGGACCTCCTGGTCCGGTAGAGTACTGTGCTGTCTTCGGGCGTGGTTCTCCTCCTCTTCCTCTTCGTCTTCAGTTAGGTCATCCAGTGCTTGTAGTCTCTGGTTTAGCCTCTCCACAGGATATGCTGCTCCTTCCCGGTTGCTAGGTCTCGCTTGGACCGGTGGGGGGAGGTGGTCTGTGGGGGGTATAGACCTCGTCTGTTGGTCAAGTTCAGGGTTGTTTACTCGGCTAGGGGATGCCGCCCTGGAGGTGTGTCTAGACGAGTTCCTGGAGCCTCTGGCGGAGGGAGAGGGTGTTGTCCGTCTGATCAGCTGTTCTATTAGTTGCGACTGCTGTCTGTCGCGCGCTGCGTCCCGTTGAGCACCGGCTCGTTCTCGGGCCACATTCTCTTCCATCTGAATGCGTCTTATTTCTAGACGTATCTGCTCGTGTTCGCTTCGCTGCTGGATCTGCAGTCGGTCGCGTTCAGCAGCGGCGTTCAGGCTGATGAGGAAGGCCTGCTGTAGGGTCCTCTCTGCCTCGCTGGGAGAAGGCGGTTGTATAGGGGAGCCTTCCCTCGGGGTACTCCTTGCGGAGCCTTGGAGCTCTATCTCCACGGTGCTCTCCCCGTCTTCTTCCGTGCCGAGTTCTCTCTCGGTAGCGTTGTATTCCTCCCGGGACTCATCGGGGACTACTTCTTCAGTACTGGCGGGGTGTGAAGTCATGTCTGGTTCCCACTGGTCCCCACCGTGAACTTGGTCAGTTACATTAGAGCCCGTAGGGGCCTCTATGGTCGGGGTAGTCTGGGCGTTGGGGTTAGACATACTTTTACTTTCTAGTTTTACCGCGTTTACTGTTAGTAGAAGACTAGGTTGTTGACTGACAGCGTAGGCCTCTAAGTACTGAGGGAGCCGTCGTTCGCGCTGCGGGCGTTGGTTAGGAGGATCGTTTCGTGGAGTGTTCATCATAGGCCATTTCAATATTAATAACACTATATTAATATTACACTAATTACCCTCCGGCTCGAAGGACCAATTGTAACTGAGGGGTACAATTCCCTGACTGTATTACTAGATATGATACTTACTACCACTACCTTTGTACTTAATATTCGGCCACCCAGTACACGGCATAAATATATTATGATGAACACTGTCACGTAGATGAAACGGATCCAACACAAATGTACGAATTAGAAATAGGTCTTTATTTCTACACAGCGATGGTGTGTAGAACAAGCACTTAATCAAATCAATCACATTTATGAATGGAATTAGTATGCACTTTTATGGCAAGAGTATTCGTCGGTATATCAATAGAGAATGTCCAATCTCTGAAGGCGCAGGTGGTACATATACGACCTGGAATAGTTTAAGGAATAACAGCAATGATACTTTAATGATTATATACTGGATACACTAGAGGGGGTTAATCCGGTCGCTTGTAAGCCGACAGGAGTAGGAAGGGGGGGGGGGTAGAATCCGGCTGCCTCATCCGGCCAAGGGTATCCCAGGTGAACCCACTGTAGTGCCGTTCAATGCGCCGGCGATCCTTGGACCACAGATGAAAGCAGATGGACTCTTTGTGGGCCGGCTCTCTCCGGTCCACGGAGGAGAGACGTGAAGCGACCTCGTCTTGCAGAGCGTCTCCTCACCTTGCGTCCTCTCCAGGGGGGGGGGGTTCCAACACACGGCAGTGTCGGGGGTCTTTATCCATGGAATAATCAATGTATACAAAGCATAATCCGTGCCTGGGAAGGCGGGCTGTCGTCGGTAGAATAATCCGGTATACAGGTCCACTCGCTCGTCGGCTCTGGGGCTCCTCGGGTGCAGCTTCATGTGGGGTCAACCACCCTGGGTAAGCAGCCAGTTCTCTGCCCGAAACGATGGGGTACTGACTACGGTAGTATTCTCACCGCACGAAGCACTATATATTAACAGACTATTATTAGCTTAATAGACTACGTCCAACTCGACGATATAGTGCCAAATATGACTATTCAAATATTAATATACACGATGTGTATATTATATATGACCTGTGCCAGTGGGTCCTGGACTTCCTGACGGGCAGACCCCAGGTGGTAAGAGCCGGCAACTGCACCTCCTCATCCATCACGCTCAACATAGGGGCCCCCCAGGGCTGTGTTCTGAGCCCCCTCCTCTACTCCCTGTACACACATGACTGCGTAGCACAGCGGAACAACAACACCATCATCAAATTTGCTGATGACACAGTAGTGGTGGGCCTGATCTCTGCCAACGACGAAAGGGCCTACCTGGAAGAGGTAGAGAACCTGTCACAGTGGTGTCAGGAGAACTGCCTCTCCCTGAACGTCAGCAAAACAAAAGAGATGATTGTGGACTTCAGGAGGTCGGGGGTCAAGGACTACAGCCCCCTCAGCATCGACGGGGCACCAGTTGAGAGAGTGAACAGTTTCAAGTACCTCGGAGCCCACATATCCGAGGACTTGACATGGACCACACACATTGACAGTGTTGTGAAGAAGGCACGACAACGCCTCTACTTCCTCAGGCGCCTAAGGAAGTTCCAAGTCAGTCAGAAGATCCTTAGGAACTTCTACTCATGTACAATAGAGAGCATCCTGACCGGCAACATCACCTCCTGGTTTGGGAATAGCACTGCACAAGACCGTAGCAGACTACAAAGAGTGACACGTTCAGCCGAACGCACAATTAGAGGGGGGCTTCCCACCCTCCAGAACATTTACAACAAGCGGTGCAAGGGGAAGGCTAAGAGAATTATTAAGGACTCGAGCCACCCGAACAACTGCCTCTTTGAACTGCTGCCGTCAGGCAAGCGATACCGGAGTCTTATGGCGAGCACAGAAAGACTCAGAAGGAGCTTCTATCCCCAGGCCATCAGGCTGCTAAACGAACAATAATCGCTAAACGAACAATAATCACTATGCAACAACCATCAAATGCACACAGCACACACACCCACACGCACACACTCACTCAAACAAACAACACACTGCAGCACCCACTCTCCACACTTTAGATCACACAAACACACTTACACTTTATATTTATTGATAAAGGATTTGCACTACAACTCGTACACCTACTGTGAATTGTACCTAAACTGCACCTCGTCCATTTATGCCTTGCACTATATAGTATTGTATATTAGTACACTGCACAGTATTGTATATTGTATGGTAACTACGTCTACGAACATTGTACATATGTCTAAACTGAACACTGTGACCTCTTTTTTTTTACTTCTAATTTTTACTATGTCTTTATTTCATACTTATCTTGTCATGCACAGTCTCTGGAGCGCAACAGTAAGAAGCATTTTGTACAAAAGTATTCTGTACTTCTGTATGACAACTATTAAAGAAACTTGAAACTTGATGTCTCAATACCGATGGTAGGCGAACTTGGCCTTACTCCCACACGTGGCGTCACGGGGAGGCTTTACGTCTGTGACTCTATTGGAGGGTAAGAAACTGGACTGAAAAGAAAGTCCTACTTTAGTAGCGCAGTATATATACGCACTATGAACAAATAGTCCCATTAGTGGTGCGGTAGTCAGATTCCTACGCGGAACTAGGACTTGTTCGTACATGTGGAGCGGTACGTTTGAACTGGGTCTGAGGGGTATGGCAGCCTGGCACCAATGTCTCGACCAATAGTAGAATGGAGACTATTATGGGATGTTCAGTAGGCTAGAATGGATATTCAATGCATATTGTACAAGGAATATACAAGGGATATCAGGGAATATTAGAGAATATACAAATACAATTAAATATATATATATAAATAAATATATATATTCGGTTTAATCTGGCCCTTCACAACAACGGCCCTCCAGCATTTCTCACTCTTGACACCTGCTTCTAACTTTACTTTAACACTTTCACATGCAAGATGGCTTCCAAAATGGCTGCTTGCTTTGCAAGCTTTGCTGGTCTCTGACTTGTTAACCTGTTCCACACAATGTGAAAATCTGCATAAAATATATACCTAGGTAAATGGAATATTGCTCCACTTCTACAAGGGCTATTTGCATATTCTTGGTATCTAGGTACATCTATGGACCTCAGGGAATGTATTCACAGTGTCATAAATATTGTGTCTATTACTAGGCTTGCTTAAATTGTGATGAAACAAAGGAGAATATGAATTATGATTTTTCTTTGCATCTTTGACAGTGAATAACACCATGATAATAATGACCAAACTTAAAAAACTGACACTGATCTTGTGCAGTACCCTCTTGAGATCATGTGTACAAAATATCTAAAGAAATTAATAAAGGGAAGATGATAAAACCGAAGGTTCTGTAGATACAGTACTGAATTCTCCCATCCGGACCAATGCAATTTGAAATATTATTATAGAATATAGAATAGATGCTTATACATTACCTTATTATAGCCAATTTGCACATTTATATATATACATATATTATCTTTCAAATGCCCGAGTTCAATTTGGATTTAGTATCACCAGGCGTGCATAAGAACAGATAATGATATCTACTGTAATCTAGTGTACTTTTTTATTTTCCCCACAGTGCAACCGTTTTGAAACTAATTTCAGATCTAATTGTTCCTACATGCTAACAATAGGGAGGAGAAACTAACTGTGTTTCAATATTTGTCAAAAACTTTACCTTTTGTGGCTTATTATTGCGAATCATAACAATTATTGATATGATTCATTCAGAACGCTGAACTTTGAACCACCATAGTATGTGACAGGAAGTGTAGTTTGGAAAAATTCCAACGCTGGTCGACAGCTATGCATGTCCTCTACAAAATGGCTGCAAAAAGACTACAATTCCCATGGTTCAAAATGTCCATTTCCGGTTTCCGGCTTGGCTAGACGATCGAAAATCGAAAACTTAAAACTATCTTATGGCACTTTTAACCTATTGCTAAACTAACATATTGATGATAATATACATTCTACATGCTTTTGTGACATGTTAGTGATGTTAATACTTGAAAACGTTTGATTTTAAAATCGCTAAATTTTTTGCATCACTCTGAAAAATATGGATCTATGATCATAATGTCATTTTGGGGTCGGTACCGACCCTAAGGGGTGGAACAGGTTTCTACATAGCCCATTCTGCAGTGTGTTAGTGGAGTTTTCATTCATTTATTCATTTACCCCTTCATGGGTGCACACCACAGTGGAGGTTGCTGCATTCCTACTAGTGAGGCAGTGCTTCACCAGTAGTAGTCTTTTGTTGCAGCCACCACTGGTGCTCCGTGCTTGTGAAGCAGGCATCAGTCCTTTGCCTCTGACATGGTGGAACGGTGTGTCGGCCGGCCGACACCATGAGGCAAGTCGGCCCGGCAGGTGGCTGGTGGGCTGTTAAGCCTATACCGCCAGAGTATAGAATTAGCAGCGACTAGCAACATTGTTCGAATTGCTGTTTTTTCTGTCAAAAATGTTGTCAGGTGGTGGGGCCTTAGGGCCAGCCGACGTCGAAACATTGCGCAAGGTTTTGAGGTTATTAGCTTTGACCTAGCCGCAAGCTATAACCGCAGGGAGGGCTAGGATGCTGTCAACGCTTGTTTACAGACATCTTGGTTGGATCAGTCTCCCCTTGAGGAGGAGAGACGCGCCCTCCCTTGGTCTTTCCGCAGGAGCGAGGGCGGTATTTGACCTAGGCCCCACACTGCCTCACACCGCGCAGCCAGAGGTGAGGGTGCGGCCTCGCCAGCGGCTGTGGCGAGGCCCTCAACCAGCGGCCATGTTTCCCCCGCCTGAGGTACCCTGGACACAAAGACAACAGGTGATCGCAAGGCCGACAGCCTTGGCGGCCGAGGGATCGGCTACATTAGATGAGCACGCCCTAAAAAAAACGTTGCCGTCTAGCTGTGTCTAGCTCGCTCTCCGGTCACTCCCCCCCCCCAACACCAGCTGGATAAGGGCTCTGATTTGTTTCCTTTGGCTGCGGGCCGCATGCGTTCAATAAAGCGCAAGCGGCCCCACATTTCGCTTCTCATGGGGACAGGGGCTGACACCCAGTTGCTGGCTAGGCCTGGGTCTGTCCGTGAGAATGTTGTGCTGTCAAGTGGCTCCCACACCACACTTTCTGCGTCTGTGTTTGGTGAGCCTGGTGTTGTGTCTGTCAACAACAAAGGTTGTCAGCGGGGGAGCTTGAGGCGTTTGGGGTCACAGCGCGAGTTCCCCCTGCCCTCGCCAGGCCGGGTATCACGTTAGAGCAGGGGTGGGCAATTATTTTTCCCAGGGGGCCGAATAAGCAACTGAAAATATGTTGGGGGGCCGGGCCAAAATTCCAAACTCAATTATGCATAATATACATTTTATTTATATATAAAAAGCAGTAAATGGCATTGTTTTGACCCCTGGTAAGAGTGTATGTTATTATTTGGCAATTAAAAGGTGAGGTTAGCTTTCAAAAATATAATTTATTCAAATAGAATTTATTTCCAAAATGATAAACAAAATGTGAAACATTAATAACAAAGGGCATTTTGAGTTTCATATACTATTGAAACAAGGATTTTCTTAGCTTTCTAAAGACATCACATCATCTTATAGCAAAAATAAACAAGACATGTCACTGAACTGTGTAAAGAAAAGTGTCCCAGTTTTGTAGCCTTTTTTACTTTACATGCCTATATTAAACATTTAATGTTTTCAGAACTGTGCAAAAAAAAGAAAAAGAAATATCAAGTGTCCCATTTCACTTGTTATATTTCCACATTTTAGTGTTCTTCAGTTCTTTTTTTTTCATTCAGTGTGATAAATCCAGTCTCTGTTGAGCTTTAACAGGTCCATCAAAGTCAGGTTGCATGTCTGAGGTGGATATGCAAAGCACAGCTGCCAGATGTTCATCAGTGAGAGAGGATCTGTACCTGGACTTGGTAAATGTCATGACTGAGAATGTCTGTTCACATATGTAGGTGGATCCAAAGAGAACCAACATCTTCTGAGCATGTCTCCTAAGCGTATATTGTGCGTGTGAACGTTGACATGAAAAGAAAAAAGTAAAACAAATAAAAATAAAAAATATTAAAAAAAATATTTTTTTTTAATTTTTTTTTAATTTTTTTTTATTATCATGTAATCTTTCGCGGGCCGGTCAGAATCATCCCGCGGGCCCAGGTCTGCGTTAGAGCCTCCCACGTCCGGAAGACCGGCGGTGGTCAGGCAGGCGTGCGTGATTTGGGTGGTAGTAATATCACTGCAGGGCTACGGTGTGTAGGAACCCACCCTAACGGGCAGTGTGGGGACCTCACGCTTTGCATGTCCAGCTGTAGAACAGTTCCTCAGCAATCCATGCCGGGGAGGTGTTCAGTGGGGGAGCTTTTGTCACCCAGTGTGATGTCAGCTTCCCCCGTATCAAACCGGCCCTTTCTGTCGGGGTCCCCCCTTGGGTGCGATTGCCTCGTTGGTAGTGTCAGGGTCCGATATCCCGACTCCGCGAGACACCCTGCCAATCCCCACCCATCGACTTTCCACCCGCTACCTCTGCCAATTGAGATAGTATGACGACTGGCCCAAGCCGCAGGCAATGCTGACACCGGGATTCGAGACCGGAGTCTCTTGAATTGGTGACGAGCGTGATCTCCGCTACGCCACCCAGCCGCCGCAGCAGACTTTATATTTATAATATATTTGTAATATAGCTAATGAACTGAACTATTACGTCATTAACTATTCAGTTTGTTTCTAGTGTAAAATTTGGCTACTGAAAAGTAATTTGTAATAGTTGGGAATATACAGAGTGATGGAGAGAGAGACAGACAGACAGACAGACACAGACAGACAGACAGACAGACAGACAGACAGACAGACAGACAGACAGACAGACAGACAGACAGACAGACAGACAGACAGACAGACAGACAGACAGACAGACAGACAGACAGACAGACAGACAGACAGACAGACAGACAGACAGACAGACAGACAGACAGACAGACAGACAGACGTTGTAGTAACGTTATCACCACAAAATCTAATCTAATGAAAGTAAAACCTCTCCCAGGACGGCTCTGCTGTGAGCTGCTCCAGGGTTAGTTTAACTATTTTGGCCCAGCTTAGTATGTTGAGTTAAGTGTTGTACCTTGACTTGGGCAATGAGGGATGATCTCAAAGATGCACAACGTTAGACATGTCGGACCCTTTGGCAGTCACTTTTCGTCGCATGTTTTTTTAAATTGGATTTCCGTCTTCAACAACCCCCTGGTAATTTTTTTTATATCCATAATGCTCCCACACTGCCAATTCATGGTGTTTTTTTTGGCGTCTAGGATGTCGGTTCCCTCTGCCATTATCATAGCAAGTCTCCTCTCTCCTCGTTAGCAGTGGCTGTCACTCACACTCCTCGTTAGCAGTGGCTGTCACTCACACACAAACAACATGTGACTTTTGTGGAGTTTTCACTGCACACACAAGTGGAGTTTTCACTGCACACACAAGTGGAGTTTTCACTGCACTCACAAGTGTTTTCACTGCACTCACAAGTGGAGTTTTCACTGCACACACAAGTGGAGTTTTCACTGCACTCACAAGTGGAGTTTTCACTGCACTCACAAGTGGAGTTTTCACTGCACTCACAAGTGGAGTTTTCACTGCACTCCCAAGTGAAGTTATTTTTCGTATAACTTTGCGCTCTGCTCTATTGGAACTGTCCCTTTAATCATATGCTATCATGAAAACGTTCAACCACATGCACGCTCCTCACCTGCCTGGCCTCACATCCGCTCGCACATAAGCGGGGCCATGGCCATACTACCAGCTCCTTCCCTACTTTCACCACTGTGAAGTCCGTGTATAGCACCTCTTCAAGTTCAGTGCTTTAAAGTAGTTTGTTTAGTTATAGGAGCTGTGTTGGCATCGTCTTTTGTTTCTCCCTCTCTCACTAATTTATGGGAGAAAGAAAGGATAATGTCGTCACCACCGGAGAGTCTAGAGGATTATTCTGACCTCCACCGGCGCTTCACATTTGGGCTTCCTCTGGGCGTAGTGGGGCTTGCCTGCTCCACGGTTGTGGCAGGTAGGTGAGCCTCAGAGGCGCCTGGAGGGGGTTACCGCCAGCGTTGCTCTCCGGCTGTGCAGCTGGATACTATTGCCGCGAGAGGCAGTCGGCTGGCCGACGGTCTCTCTGGGTGGGTGGTGTCTTGTGACGCAGGCTCTCTGCCTCTGTTCGATCACGTCAATTGGCGGTGAGCGGCGGGTGCGGACGGTCTAAACAGATGTGTCAGTTGTGTGGGGTCGGCTGCTCACGCATATGCCCCCGCAGAACAGCCGGCTCCAAGCGAGGATTTCTCCGTTACCTCTACATCACGTCCGAGATACAGGTCTGGCCGTTAGCTTGTAGCTAGCCATTAGCCGGTAACGTCCTATGGACAATTGGGGTTTCATGGACGGGATGGGGGCCGGGTTCTTGTTTGACGCCCCACGAAAACAGAGGCTTTGTTTTCCAGGGAGCCCCGATTCCGAGTCTGGGTTCGAGTCCCAAGTCTCTGAGGAGGGATGTCCTCTGCCATCCACACTGGACGTTGGCCCCCGCCTTTCAAAAAGAAAGTGGGTTGTGCTTCCCGGAGCGAGGGGTGTGAGCTTGCATGTTTTTTAGCCCAAGCTCAAGGCGGCAGCAGCCCGCATAAAACGGGGCTTTGCTGCCGACGCCACTGTATCTCTGGCAACGCCGTCCTGTGAGGGTGTGTGTGTGTGTCTGTGTGTGTGTGTGTGTGTGTGTGTATGTGTATGTGTATGTGTATGTGTATGTGTATGTGTATGTGTATGTGTATGTGTATGTGTATGTGTGTGTGTGTGTGTGTGTGTGTGTGAATGCGTGCGTGCGTGTTTGTGTGCGTAAATGCATGCGCAGATATGCTGTCGTGTCTATGCGGATTCACGCCTTACTTATCCTTCAACTGCATAGTTGAGCTATAGTTTAGTATGGGTAAGATTAGGCCGTTTCAGGTTGATATCCTGTAACAAGTGTGTGGTAAACGTTGTGGTCGTTTTCATGCATGTTCCAAGAATCGTCACTATAGCCTTTTAGACGTGTACAGCAAGAGACATATCACTTCTACTCCGCAGCACTAAAGGTTATTGCTCAGTTGATCATGTATTCGCATTGGGAGGATTAAAACAGGTCCCAGAATAAGTATCTGGGAGTACCATATGTGAGTCAAAAGCCCTCTCAAGTCCATTGAAGAATTGGCATATAATAGAACACTGCAAACTACTCTAAAACCAAAAGGAAATGACCAAACCAGGCTTTAAAGACGTTAAACTGCAGCTAAGAGGCACACTCCCTTCACCTCAATTTCACTGTCTTTGCACCGGTTGCCACCGTTGGGGTTTATTTTTAGAAGTGATTTTTAAAGATTTTGCAGAATACTCCTGAGGCACACCTTTTTTATTTTTTTTACCAGTCTTTTATCAGTCTTAACTCGAACTGCACTAAAGAAGCAGAACCTTTGATATACTGTTGTAGGTGTTCACGACGGAGAGAGTCCACTCTGAGACCATCTGAGACGTTCCCTTCGGTTTCCCAAAAGAAATTCGATATCAAAGGGAAAGGTTTCCTTTTGATCCTGCGTAAATTGATGGCGACTTCAATGGAATTTCAGTCACACTCTGAAAAATAAGAGATAGCGCAATAATGAAGTCTGTTTTACAAATTCCTCTCTAGAGGGGCTTCCAAAGTAAATTAATCCAAAGTAATAATTCCTATCCCGGGGACTGTAACCCTGATGAAGACTATACGAACGTCGGTTAATAAGCGTTTTGGTATTGGAGTTACGAACGCTTGGTACCAGGCGAATGACTCATTTCGGTGGTATCTGTAAGCTGTTGGCAGGCACCTCAGGTACAGGTGATGCATTTTGTATCCATGTCCAAACTCATCATTCACCATGTGACATTTACTAGCCTTTTATTTTTGTTTTCTTCTTCCTCTACACTCCAATAGAACGGTTTATTCTTCTTGGACTGAAACTTGTGCACTGCGAAAGGAGAAATGATGTACATGGGGAGCCATGTGTGAGCATGGAGGGCCAACTCATTTTAGAGAGAGTAGAGAGTAGGGAACGAGAGAGAGAGTAGAGAGAGGGAGGGGGAGAGAGCTAGGGGAGTGCCTGTGGAGGAGAGAGAGACACAGTGTCATTATTACAGTGTTTCACAGGACCCCCGCCCCCTCACTCACACACACACACACACACACACACACACACACACACACACACACACACACACACACACACACACACACACACACACACACACACACACACACACACACACACACACACACTCACACTCCCAGCCGGGGGCAAGGTTGAGCCCTCCTACATTGCCTGGACCAGTGTGGACACTTGGAAATCACAGCTTGTGTCGTAAGGCTGATAAATGATCCTGCAGCCCAGCCTGTGGAGAGTGCAGGTGGAGAGAGAGAGAGAAAGAGGAGGGTAGAGAGAGAGAAAGAGGGGAGAGAGAGAGAGAGAGAGATAGAGAGAGAGTAAGATGAGGGGAGAGAGAGAGAGAGGGGGAGGGGACAGGAGGGGGAGAGAGAGGCTAGAGAGAGAGGAAGAGGAGGGTGGAGGGTAGAGAGAAAGAGGAGGGGGAGAGCAAGAGAAAGAGGAGTGAGAGGGTAGAGAGAGGAAGAGGAGGGGGAGGGTAGAGAGAAAGAGGAGGGGGAGAGAGAGAGAGAGAGAGAGAGAGAGAGAGAGAGAGAGAGAGAGGAGAGAGAGAGAGAGAGAGAGAGAGAGAGAGAGA